>NC_056750.1:117888436-117923436 GCF_019279795.1 Protopterus annectens | reverse complement strand
GGATTCACTGCTGAATAAAGTACTGTTTAATTTACCAGCCTTTATATTCCTTGGGCTAAAGACATGAACCAAGCTTTTGGTTTACTTCCTTGTGACCATGTTATTTTCAAATTGCATTTTACATTGTCCAAACAAAGCATTTTAGTTTGTAGTGAACAAAGATAATAAACTAAATGCTAAACAGAAGTAAGCCTTCAGAGTGAACGCTATCTCAAAGTGTGAAGGGGACCTGGGGTGAACTGTATCAGAAGCTTTTTAAGTGCTGAACTGATAAAACTGGGGAAATGTTAAACCCTTTTGCCCGTACTGTGATTTGTTCTGGTCAAACGGATCCTCATGGCAGTGTCACAGGAATTAGTTCTGGAAAAGAATATTTGTGACAGTGAGGCAGACTGCCCTGAAATAAAGTGAAGCTGGCTGGTGAACTTTTACTCAGATAAGAAAAACTTCTGACGTACTAAGAGTGTAGCTCTGGTGAAAACTGCGGTCTTAGTGAAATTTACTATAGTTCGTCATGACAGACATGCAGCCAATAACACCTGCTCAGTCTCCAACAAGTAATGATGATGCTAAGTCAGCCTCCCAATTCATGGGAAATCCCAAACTCCAATGGCCCTCTAAAGAAACTTGGGAAAGAAAACTTATCTGACTTCATCTGGTGGCATTCAAGAGTTATGTGTGATGCCAATCAACAACAAAATGACTCCTGACAACAAATGTAAAACCAAGACTCAAACTACACTAAAAACATCTAGATGGTGAATGAAAATACAAGACGACTTATTAAATTTAGCATTTTCTTCATCTTTATTACAAACTGACTTCTTCAGAGCAATGAAACACATAAATTATGTTTTCAAATATACATAAAAAAATCATGTTATCTTTTAATATTTGTAACTTTTAAAATAATACAGTGTAATAAAACAAATCTTAAAATAATGTAATAATTTAACTCATGTCCTACAAATTTTCACATGTATTAGATATGACACTAAACAAAACTACCCCCAAAAATGAGTCAGTGTTCTGGTTAAACTGGGGATTCCATGAAGTCACACATGGATTTGGAGGGTGCTGACTCATACAACTATCAGAAAATGGAACATAAAATGCTGGGAAGAACTTGGGCCTCAACCAAGGCACAGTCCCTTAAGTTTTACAAATGGGCCTTCATTATGGACAGACCAACAGGGTCACAAATGACTGACAATGCATACTTTGAAACTGTAGCAAGAACTTAATGCAAGTGAAATTCTAGAAATATTGGCTGTAGATAAAAGGGATTGTAGATTAAGCAACTTAAGTGAGTATTCCAGGCGGACATCTGTTAAACGAAACTGCAAATTTCAAGTCATACTTCAAAGCATTAATAAGCTCTCACCAAAATATGTTTATTTGCCTGCAAACAAGAAAAATGTTATCCTCTGAACTGGTTTGTTTTAAATGTTCTAAAAAGGGCACACATCAAAATGTAAAAGTTATGTACTCACCATAACTAAGTATCTGTATTGTCCATTTTCATTCTTCCTCACTGAAGGGTTTCAGATCTGACATCAGATCTGACTCAGCCATTTTTTCCAGACTTAGGCTCCGAGTCTCAAGCTCCTCCCTCTTCCATAATACACCATACCTTCTCTAACTACCCAGATCGAGTTTGTTGCCCTATAACTCAAGTGGTTACAGAAATAGTACAGAGAACAGAAAAGAATCGAGGCTCAAACCCAGAACCTAAGGGTTCTAAGTTTTCTCCAAGTGTTTCTCGAAGGCATCAGGCCGGGGGATGGCTGGTAGGAACATGAGGAAGAATGAAAATGGACAACACAGATACTTAGTTATGGTCAAGTACATAACTTTCAAACCTTAAACTTAATGTTGTCCTTTTCATTCTTCCTCACTGATGGACTGAGTTACGCAACTCCTGGGTGGCCCTCAAGAAAGGATGTGCCAGGGCACTGTCAAGCCAAAGGATGCCCTGCTCCTAGAAACAATATCCAATTTATAGTGAGAGATAAAGATGCAAGTCTAAAAACAAAGGGGCTGCAGCACAAATCTCATCAGTTGAGGTCCTGGAAGAAAAGGCAGATGATGTAACTATAGATCTGGTAGAATGAGCCTTGGGAAGTTGCGGTAATTGAATATCTTTTTGTGAATAAATGAAGGAAATACAGTCCGTAATCCATTTGGTAAGGTGATCTTTGAAATTGTCTAATCTGAACAGTTTGTTGAGGAAAGATACAAATAGTTGATCAGATTTCCTACACTTTTTTGTCCTGTGGAGATAAAGGAGTAATTGCCTGTGAACATCTAGAAGATGTAAAATACATTCTCCTTTGTTTGAAAACTTGGGGGAAAAATGGTAACTGACTTGACTGGTTAACATTTGATTCCGTGGCTACCTTAGGCACAAAGGAGGTATTTGTTCTTAATGATACCATAACTTTATGGAAAATGATGTAAGGAGGTTTTGCTAACAAAACATGAAGCTCTGGTACTCTTTTAGCAGAAGTAATCACTACTAGAAAAGTTGTTTTTCAGGAAAGAAATTTCATGTTGCAACGATCCACCAGTTCAAAGGGCTTCTGGGTAAAGCCCTGCAACACTAACGTGAGATCCTAAGGAAGAGAAGGGTCTTGAATTGGAGGCCTAAGAAGAAAAATGCCCTTCAAGAAAGCCTTGCATAACTTGGAAGAAAAAAAGAGAAGATCCCTTTCCAGCATGAATATTGGATATGGCGGCCAGTTGAAGTTTAATAGCAGAGAAACTGGCTTCTTCTTGAAAATGACTACTAAGAAAAAGGAGAACAGCTGAAGTGGGAGGTGAAAAGGGGTTGATATTCTCTTCAGAGGCCCAAATAGAACATCTTTTCCACTTGCTGTTGCAGACCTTTTTAGTAGAAGACCTCTGAGAGGTCAGGATTATAAGAGGCAAGCGTGACTTTCATAAAATACTATAACAGTATTTATTGGGTCAAGGGCCATTCAAAGAACACTAACTCAGTAAAATGAGGGTCAAAAAACTCATTTCCCATCCATGAGTCAAGCTTAGACTTGAACTCAGTTAAATTTTTTGCCATTCTAACAGTATGTGGCAGTTGATTCCACAACATTGGTATGCAATTAATGAGTCCTCTTCACATGGCTAAAAGCTCAAAATACTGAAATTCATTTGACTGAATCCACAATCCCGAATGTTCAAAATACTGAAAACTCATCTGACTGACTTTCAGAAGCTTACAATGCTGAAATGCAAAATACCAAACGGCAGTGTGCACAGTACTGTAAGGTAAGTAAAGGGTATATATGCCCTTTTCCCCACTGCAGTGCAATCCCAGAGTTAGTATATATACTACTCCAATATAAGTCTTATAAAGGAGCTGTGTAATTCAACCATGCTTTTATAATTTCTCAGTGACAGCGATCTGAACATTAAATTTAAATATCTTCTCTGGTAACATGAGTTTGAAAGGAAGGTTTCTTATCAACTATAATTCCCCAAGTTGTTATACTTATTTACAGAAGGAGCCTGAATCCTCACCACTGACACTGAAGAGAGACGTGCATTTGGAATACAAATGGATACACTGAGTATTTTCAGATGCAGACCTCTCTGCATCAAGCACAACTTCTCTTAAGAGCACACAGGGCACTCGGCCCGAGGTCTGAGTGTTTCTATTTGCCTCTCCCCAGGTCCTCAATAAGGCACCCCACTGACACTGTGAAATTAGTGCTTCATGTCCCTGCCCCAAGTAGCTGACACACACAAACTCTTTGAGATATAATTTTCACACACACAAATACTTGGGAAAGGCTGACACAGACTACCCGCTCTACCCACTTTGCTCAGACTATAAGGTAGATTCACTGCCACCAGTCAGTTGCTGTAAGGCTCTTGAAAGGGTATCCAATTATGCTGAGTGAAGTTACTATTAATAGAAATGGTAATGTTGACCAAACAGTAAGACTTTCAGGAGTGGCCAGAATTATCACCAAATAAATATGCGCAAATACTCTCAAAGCTTAAATATTTTCTAAAAAAGACCAGCCACAATGAAAAGTTTAAATATATAATAATAAATAAAAGAACAAGAAAATAATAAATATATATTTATAATAAACCAGAGTTTAAAATCACAGGAAATATTGAAAATAACTTTGATGGACAGACTCATACAAATAAATAGAAACAATCTCTAAACCGAGCTTCACTATATTCCTGACTGAATCTAGGAGAATTACTAAATCCTAATAACTTACTTGACAGAGCAAGGCATAATGAAATATGTAAGCAGTCTTTCTAGTCAGGTTCCCCAAAACAGAATACTCAATACTCAAGGATTACTCCCTGTAAAATATAATATCCAAGATGGCTTACGGAATGACCTCATCTGGTCACCTGACTCTAGGTTCTCACTGTATCCCCCTTTGAAGCTGAGACAGGAATTTAGCATAGACAGCTACAATACACATTTAAATGGTTATATAAGGCAGTACCTGGGGCTTCCCCTCTTTTTAATGAAATAATGAACAAAGGCTTCTTCCCGACCCAATGTCTCCAGTCCTATTCAGCATTCTGGGGTACCATTTTAATGGTTTAACAGCTCACTTACATTTCCCTTATTTTTCTTAAAGCCAGCTAGCTGGTTGTCTGTTGTCCCAGTATCCTCTATTAAAACATATACATTTAATTCAGTTACAATAATACATGTACATTTATTTTCATTCAACAGGGTTGATGCATTTTAACACAAGCAAACCTCACAAACACATTTTCAGCACAAGCATCTGTACAAATTTATTTGATATGCAAATGACACATAATTATTTACAAAATTCCGGCTAGCTGTGCTGGCACAAGTCACACATCCACTGCCCTACTTTCCTAGCATGGCTGGCAATACCTTTTGTTACACGTATAGTGCTAAATGTAAGTCTGTTACTATTTGCCCATGTTAATAAACTATTTATAAATTCAATGATGTAATTGAAATGTTCATCTGATGATATGATGAAGCTAATTTTACAATCATCAGCATATTTACTGGACCAATAAACACTGCTCGCACAACTGGTGGAAATATATTAAACATAAATGAGCCTAAAAGACCCCTGAGGTACCCCACACCCTATAGGTAAGTATGCAGACTGTTCCCACATAACAGCAGAAGGTCTATTTAATGACCGAATGTTCAATTTAGAGAACTGATCATTGAGCACAACCCAGCTAAAGTTCATGTCAGCAAATGATACTTGAGGAAACTAACCAGTCAGCCAACATTTCCCCATAACACACACCGGACTATTTCAAACCCACCCAGGTGGAGGGCTGCACCCCCCAACACCCCTAAATATATATACTAACTCTGAGATCATGCTACAATGGGAAAAAAGGGCAAATTTCCTGATGCTGGCTAACTACTTGCCCTTTTCCCCACTGTATAGTTAGGGGTGGTGCGGGGAGCGCAGTCCTCCACCTGGGTGGGTTTGAAACAGTCTGGTGTGTGTTACAGGGAAATGCTGGCCAAGTAGTTACTTTTCCTGTGTAATACATTTGCTGAAGTGAACGTTCGATGGGTTGTGCTAGATGGCTAGAAGTTCATTGAATTTAGCATTCGATCATTAAACACAGACCCAACAGTAGCACATGGACATTGTGCAGTTAACTAATTCATAATCCAGTTAATCATGTAAAAGTTGTATTCATATACAACCAAATCATTATATTATATTTATTGACATTTGATTACTGGGAAAGTCCAACTGAGTAGAAGCTCATTTTCAGCAGAGGCCTGGGAAGAAAAGCTCCAAATTACAAAATATTTTAATAATAATAATTTTACAATCTTCTAAAATAAAAAAAATCTGCAGTTTAGATAATTATAACAAATTAGACATTGCATGATTAGACAAGAGTAACACATGCCTTGGTAAGATCCAAAAACTCAACTTTCACAGATACGCCCTCATGGATAGACAGCATGATTTGGACAAAAATTCTGTATGATTTATTAGTGTTGATCTAGTGGAAAAAACATGCTGACCTAAATCAGTTTTATTTTTACTGTTTACAGGGACTAAGAGAAGATGGATAGTATACATTTCAGAACTATTACCTAATAAGGAGGTTAAACTAATGGTAGTTAACATTCACGTCATCTCCCTTCTTTAGAGTACGAGTCAAAAATTTTTTTTTCATGCTTCAGGGACTATACCTTGTAATAGTGGCCAATTAAAATTTTTATGCAATGTAGAAGTCAATGTTTCTTGTACATTTACTATTATATCAGGTCCCAATGAAGTACTGGTCCTTACTTCAAGTAAAGCTTGGTCTATCATAGTCAGATTTATAGTTGGGCATATGCTTACCATTGAAATTATGGAAGTCACACTATCCCATTTTCACACAGTTAAAAGAATTCATCATGACACTTAAGTACAGATTGAATACATTTACAATAATCTTTCAAAGTCAAAGTAAACTTTATTGTCATTTAGAACTACACGTGTAGCCTAAACAAAATTTTGTGCATCGGCTCAATTCTTGAGATTACAAAGGAAAGTAAAACAACACATTTAAGTACAGGAATAAACATAACTAACAAATACAATACTACTCCCAATATATGTAAAATGGAGCAAAGACATTTACCAACACTCAAAAATGAAAAGAATACCCTCCCCTAAGTTGAATTAACTACCTCATTTAAAGTAAGACAAAACACACTACAGACTGAAAAATGCCCAAGTTATTTCTCAATATTGTAGTTGGAATACATGTTAAGTATATATTGCACAAATAAAAATAGACTTATGTGTCTAGATCCCTGGGCTAGTGCCCGAGTTAAGAAGTTTAATCATTGTAGTGTAGAAACTGTTTCTGAATCTTGTAGTCCTGCAGTGGATGCTGGGATATATGCTGCCAAATGTTAGCTCACATATTGACTTCTGTTAGTGAACTATAGATGATATAGGATTAAAAGTGTCAGTATACTACTACAATTACTCTATAACATCTTATCACCTGCCAAGCGTCTTTCATACTTCAATCTTTTCCTCTTTTAGATGTTTAAATTGTTTACACATTTTACTGAGAAGCCTTTTATTGTATATTATTGGACACTTTTCAAATTGTCTAAATATCCCTTTTTTCCTCAAATATTGTTTCACTAAATGCTTGCTCTACCAAAAAAAGGATAAATTTGTCTGTGCTCTTTATAAGGTTTCAGTGACTTGTCTAAATTTGCAGTAATATTATTTTCAAAGTCTGATTATTCTAGTATTGGTCAAATTACTAAAAAACTCATGATACCTCTGTGACAAAGGGAGCTACTGCCAGCACAGCTATCTGAAATGTTGTAAATAATTATGTCATTTGTGAATATTAACACAATCTATATAAGATGGTTCTGTTATAAATGTATTAGAACTGTATGTCATATTTATATCAAACTGCTGGTATAAAAGTGTGTCCTGAAAAGGTTTTTGCAAAGTGCTTGAAATGTATCCACAGTGTACTCTGCTGGAAAAGAACAGAAATGTACAGGCACTATTGTAACTGTTTAGATTTATGCATTTTAACAGTGGGAACTGGGATACAGGAGGTTAACCTTAGTCTAGTAAATTCAAGAAAAATATCTGAAATTAAATTACTTTATAGGCTAGGGTGGAGACACAGAGTCTGTGCTGAGAGGCTTTCTGTATTGTCTTGGAAGTGTTTTACTGTTTTATGAATTCCAGCCCTTGCCAAAGATCTGAGGAAAAGCCCTTGTCTATGTATTTTTACAGTTAGATGTTAAATGCTACCAGCTGCCATCAATGGTTGTTATGGGCCTGGGGACTGAAGTCAGATGACAAGAAATTACATAATTCTGCAAGCTAGCCCAGCAATAACAGCTGAGATATTAATTTGCAAACTCTCTTCAGAGAGATACAGCATTCTGTATTCTGTCTTTGACATGACAACAACTAGAGAAAAGCCATTCACCGCATCTGCCTTGCTCTGTAAGTAAGTTTCTAGTGAACAGTAACTCTCTTAGATATAGTTAGGAATACAGAAAAGCTTAGTTTAGATATTTTTCTTAATTTGAGCCTGTCCTGCAATGTTATTTTAAATATTTCCTGTGATTTTGAACTCTGATGTCAATGTAAATATATATTTAGTATTGTCTTGTTTTTTTTTAATTATTATTAAATATATAAATATATTTAAACATCTTGTTGTGGCTGATCTGTCTAAAGATATTTAAGTTCTGAGAGTACTTACATACTTATATGGTGACATTCTGGGCCACTCCTAATAGCCTTGCTCTTGGTCACACTACCATTTGTATTACCAGTAACATTACTGAGTAAGACTAGACACCCTTTGTTAAGGGCCTTAATGTAGCTGATATGGAGCTGGCTGGTGGCAGTGATAACTACCTTATAGTCTATACAAAAGGGGGCAAAAATAGTAAACCTGTGCCAGCCTTTCCCAGGTGTGTGTGTGTGTGTGTGTGTGTGTATAATTCAAACCTCAGAGAGTGTGTGTGTGTCAGTTACTTGGGCAGGGACACGAAGCACTGGTTGGACAGAAAGCTTGCTGGAGGTCTTGGCTTGGCTACTCAGCTGAGATCTCAACTCTATAGCTATGCAAGTTGGGAGTCTTATTGGTGATCTGGAGAAAGAGGGAGAAACCAGCTCTGGACTGACTGTGGTCTCTGTGTGCTCTTAAGGGAAACTGCACTTGATGCAGAGAGCTGCATCTGGAAATACTATGATTGTACTTGTCATCCTCCCTGTGTACGTCCTCCACTGGTACTAGTGCTGAGGATTGAAGCTCCTTGATTACTGGGCCAGTGGTGGGTCGCTACACTAACCTCCAGGCTTCACAAAAATTGCAGCCTGAACAATGTTATAACACAGTTGCTAATTTTTTCAGCAAATGGGTCTATATTACGTTGGCGACAGGGCTGTTCATTAAACACCCTTGCATTGACACACATCCACTGAAATACCAAAACTTCTAACGGCCATAAAATTAATTTTTTTCCCAGGGGAAAAAAATCACTGGGCCAACAATAAATAAAACAAACCAACAGACACAATCAAGTGGGGGGCACTCCCCTACTTAAATATACCAACTCCAAGATCGCACTACAGTAGAGGAAATGACAAATTCCTAACAATGGCCAGGGGAATTTTTCCCCTTGGAAAAATATTTGCTTATGTAGCCATTCAGAGTTTTGGTATTTCGGTGGATATGTGTCAATGAAAGGGCGTTGATGAATAGCCCTTTTAAAAACGTAATACAGACCCCAGCAAATACCCCTTTCAGAATCTACCACTGTATATCACTACAGCCAAAACTGGTTAGAACTGCCTCATCAACTAACATATACACAGCTTCCTACCAACTATGAAAGTATCCAGCATTCGTCTGCCTGCCTAGCACTAAAAAACATTCTACACAACTATGTTCCCAGTTGGTCACTGTGATACAGTGATCAAAAACTCCTGTCGACAAACCTATCAAATATGCTGAGCATTGTCTGTACTCATACAAGGTTGCTAAGGTCAACTCTCTCCCTACCATCTTTCAAAACCACTCTGAAAGATTTCCTAGCTAAAATCTGGCTCAGGCCTTGCAGAATAAACTGTAATCCTAAATGTGAATAAGTACCTTTTCATTGCTTAAACCTCCTTACTTCCCCTTCTTCGCTTCCTTCCTTACTCCTATCAAGTTCTCTTCCCTGGCTTTCTCTCTAAATATACCATAAGCCTTTTTTTCCCTCAATCATATTTCAATTCCTGTTTGCATTAGACCAACTTACCTTTAATTTCTCTACAAACTGTCTACAATTTGATAGTGAACTTAGCCTGAATTCAATGTCACCAGCATCAAAGCCATTACCTCTGTATGTAAAAGATACATCAGTATATTTTACACTTTAGACTTGGACACTGTCAGTCAACAGCCAAGTTGCCAATGTCAAAAATTGCAGTCTCAAAATTTGGCTTGACTGCAAATGTCAACATCATTAATGTTAACCTCAGTGTCTGTGTTGATAACTTCAACATCAATGAGGAAAATTTGGAAGACCAACAGGAAGGAGAAAAAGATAAAGAGGTCCACAAACACCAAGGAAGCATCTTGAAATCAGGCTGCACGCAGCAATTTCTAAGCCAGACACAGATGATGTAGACAAACCTGTCCATAATCAAGCTCAGGTTCATAGGTTGGTACTAGGCCATTGGCCCTAGGGCCTATACAAGCCTAGCCACAACAATTCCCTGGCTATTTCTTCCCACACTGTTTACTTCCCTGGACCCCTGTCTAGCAGGGCGACTGACGTGATCCCCGGGGTGAATTTCCTTTCTCCCATCCAATCATCAAGGTTCCTTTTGAAGAGGGCCAAAGAGGCGCTCTGCTTGACATGTATGGGCAGTATATTCCAGAGTCTGAGGAGTCTCTGGGTCAGGAACCTATCCCTCCAGCATGTTTTATTTATTGTGATGACAAGATTTAGATCCCTGAAGCATGTGGGTCTGAGGGATTGGGATTTCTTTAAGTGCAGCATGTCCAACAGCTCTGTGTTTTTCATGGCCTTGTATGTTAAGCAGAAGGAAAGGAGAAGGCTCTGCAGACAATTGCAGGAAGCAAGAAATGTATGAGGCTTCAAAATCAGCAAGATAAATCAAATTCTGAGACTTAGTAAATGAAGGAGGAAAACAATCCACACAACTTATGAAATTTCTTTTGAAACCACTTCCATTTTCTTCTCGGGGAAGCTGGCTTTAGTTACTTTGGCTTGTCAGACAATTGCTTATGCTTATGAAGTCGGGATGAATTGAATGAAAATGTAATAACTATTGATTTGGTGGTTTATGTTGAGACATTTGGTTTTGACAACACTTTCAATTTAGAAAAAGTATTAGATAGGACTAAAATACTTGAATAGCCCACTAGATGGCACCCTAATTCCTGAGACTTACCCTAGCTGATTGTTTTTCATCAACTTCTCCAGTATCTGTTTCTACCCGCTCCGTTCGCCCTGCGGGCTCACTCCGCTCCCCTCCCTACCCCCAATTCCCACCCACCCCCAGGGGTCCAAACTTTATAATTACTAACCACACCTCTTCCTGTTACTCTCTAACTACACCCCTTCCTCTTCCCATTACTCTGTAATCATACCTCGTGATCTTACCATTTCCTCTTCAAAGACACTCTTTCCCACTATCTTTTCTCCTAAACACTCTCCTGTTACCCAACTCCAGTAATACTAACTTCTCACTATTCTCCTCCTATCACACCACACTCTACTCACTCTCTCACCTCCTCCCAACACATTTCTATCTTCAACCTACAAAGAACCTATATCAGTTCATATAATGAATAAACAATCCATCCCATCCTTTTTCACACTCTTATTCACACTCTCACTACTACTACCTTCTTTAATCCTCACCCATCTATTCACCTCATTTGAAAAGCCACTAGACCCAAACCAAAACTACCCCAAAAAAGAAACCAACTCTCCAAACTCACCTTTCCATTTTATTCATGCTAACATAACATCCTCATCTAACTACATACTTCCTAAATATCATAGAACACTACACACAAAATACAACAATCTAAACCCCCAAAAATGTCTATCTCTATACAGCAAATTCCCCAACCCACACTATCTAAGCCTACTACTCTAAAGAATGGTGACATTCACCCTAACCCAGGCCCCCCAACAACTCCTATCTCTCTCCTCAACCTCAAAAAATTACCTACCCAAGCCCTATCCAAACCAGCTAACTCCCTTTTAATTGCTTAATATACGAAGTTTAAACAATAAAGTAACTCAACTCCAAGCTCTAACTGAAATCTATTCCTTTGATATTCTCTGCTTAACAGAAACTTGGTTAAAACCTGCAACCAAAGACAATGAAATCATCCTACCTGGATATAATATCCTGAGACTAGACCGAACATCCAAGAAAGGTGGAGGGATAGCTATCCTATATAAATCTAGCTTACAATTAACCACTCATAACTGTAAACCACCTACAGACTCCAATGCAGAAATTCTTATCTCCAAACTTCTTCTTAACAATTCCAAATCCATCTATATTATCTGTATATATCTACCTCCTGGTAATAACACAGCGACCTTGAAAAATATACTTTGCTGGCTTTCCTAAAACCTGCCTTATCCTAGGCGACACAAATATTGACTGGACCTGCTTCTGCAGCAGCCTCCCCACAAACCATATAAACCTATATGGGTATTCCCAAACCATTACCTCCCCCTACCAGGATAAATAAATCTAACAAGAAATCTAGCTTATTAGACTGGATTCTCATTAACCATCATCCTCACATTTATGACTCAGGAACCCTCCCTGATGATTTAAGTGACCACTCTCTTACCTATATCATCAGACATAAAACCAACTTTCCCTCCCCAACATCTGTGAAAAACATCAGGTCTAAAAAGTACTTTAACCCTGAACTGTTCCAGTTGGAACTAAGAGCATGCGACTGGTCACCCTTACAAAACCTTCCTTTAGATGAAGCCGTTAGTTACTTTAACTCCAACTTCCTTGCCATCCTCAACCACCATGCCCCAACCAGACTAATTAGAACTAAAACCAAACATGCTCCATGGCTCTCTAAAGAAACCAAACATAAAATAAATTTAAGAAACAAACATCGGGCAAAATGGAGGAAAACAAAAAACCCTACAGACCAACAAATATTTAGACAACTAAGAAAGCTATAATATCTGACAAAAAAAAACTACTACCTGCAATCCCAACAAGCTAGTCAAAACAAGCCGCAGAAATTCTGGTCTAGTATCAACCAACTACTCCATCCAGGGCAATCCCCTACTCCAAACCCTCAAAACACTGAACACAAACAACCAATACATATAGCTAATGCTTTTAATAGCTTTTTTACTGATGCTATACAAACACTAGCTAGTCAACTATCACTTAACAACTTCACTCTACCTTCCAATGAATCATCCTCACCCCCTACTTTTCATTTTCAACGCGTCCCAACATCATATATTCTATCCCTTCTACAGAAACTGAAACCATGCTCACCCTCAGCTGACCAACTACCTGCTGAATTCCTACAACAATCCGCCAAAGCTATTGCCTATCCCATTTCTTTCCTGATCAATAGAACTATTACTGAAAGTTATATCCTCAGTTTATGTAAAATTTCCCATATTATCCCCCTTCACAAAGGAGGACAATCCATTGAACTCTCCAGTTACCGCCCCATTGCCCTCCTCTCACCTCTGGCAAAGATCATGGAAAAATGCATTCACAGACAATTACTCAACCATCTAACACAAAATAACTTACTAGCCAACTGTCAACATGGTTTCAGACCATCGCATAGCACTACTACTGCCCTCCTTTCCTTCACAGATTGTATCAACAAAAAACACAATCTAAACAAACTCTCTTCAGCACTATTTATTGACCTGTCTAAAGCTTTTGACATGGTAAATCACCAAATTCTCATCAAAATACTGAAATCCCTGTCACTAGATTCATCCTCCATAAAGTGGTTCCAGTCCTACCTCGATAAAAGACAACAGGCCATACTTTGGAACAAGTCTCTCTCTACTCATCTGCCCGTCAACCTGGGTGTCCCTCAAGGGTCCATCCTTGGACCCCTACTTTTTTCCATATTCAATGACCTTCACCTTGCCATCCCCCAAGCTACATGCATACAATATGCAGATGACTCTACACTGATATGCTCAGCCCCCTCCTCTTCTGAACTTCTCTCTCTTACCCAACAAGTATTTAACACAGTTGAGCAATGGTTCACACATAAATGCCTTGTCCTAAACCCCAAAAAGACTAAACTCCTCCTTTTCTCTCCCACTAAGAAGCCCCCCCCCATTGGATTTCTCAGTTAACTCTACCAATAAAACTATTATATCCCCTGAACCAACCACCAAACTATTAGGTGTCACCATTGACAATAATCTGAACTTCGATACCCATATTAACAATACTATAAAAACTGTCAACAAAAAGCTAGGCTCTCTCTAGAGGATAAAATCCTTCCTCCTACCTTCAGCTAGAACCACAATAGCACACACTCATCTAATCTCTTCTCTTCTCTTCTTTATGCCTCACCTATTTTTACTAACCTATCTACAAATAATCTTAGCAAATTGGAAATGTCTTACAATAACATTTCCAGATTTGCAACAGGCAACCCATTCAGAACACATCACTGCATTAATTTAAAGCAGCTGGGATGGCCTTAACTACAAAATCTGATTAAATTCCATCAACTAACTATTGCCCACAACACTCTTTACAAACCTTCCCAAACTCCTATTCTTTCCACACTAATCACTCCCTATAAAAACCTGGAATTCTTAACGTCTTCACAGAAACTTCTAGTACATACCACTAAGCCAAACAACAAGGCTGGTGACTCCCTTTTTTCTAACATTGTTGGAAAAGCCTGGAATCTCCTCCCAAATGAACTCTCCACACTTCCCTCACTATCCCGTTTCAAAAACAAATTGAAAGTGTTCCTCAAAACTCACTGGTTATGCCCCTGTTCAAAACCTGACTAGTCTATATGTCTCTAAATACTTTGCTCTTCCTACCCCATCTACTCATTTACAGCAACTCCGTCCTATTTAATCTATTATACTAGGTTCATAGGTTCATACTAGGCTACCTGCCCGAGGGCATTTACAAGCCTAGCCCATCGTTTTGTGGCTTATGCCACCCCTTTAGTATGGGGAACTATACCCATTATTTTGCTGTGCCTCTGTCGAGCAGTGACACTGAGGTAATCCCTGGGGTATATCTGCGATCTCCCATCCATTGGTCAAGATTTCTCTTGAACAAGGCCAGCGAGGTGCTCTGCCTCACATATACCGGGATTTTGTTCCACAGCATAGGGAGTCTTTGGGTGATGAATCTATCCCTCCAGCACGTCCTATTAACAGCCGTGTCGAGGTTTAAGTCACCCGCCCTTGTGGCTCTGACGGATCTAGATTTTTTGAGGTGAAGCATATTCATCAAATCTGGGTTTGACATGGCCTTGTATGTTAGGCAAAGGTCACCTCTGAGCAGCGGTGGCGACTGAATAGAGCTGGAGTTCTTTCAGTCGGGCAGCATAGGACAGATTTTTGAGACCCTTTATCCTTTTGGTGAGGAACTTTTGTGGCCTCTCCAGCTGCTGCAAGTGTCGGGTCAGATACATTCTGAATGGGGCATTGTATTCAATCATTGGTCTGATGAGTGATGAGTATAGGGAGACTATGACCTCCCTTGATCTAGATGAGAATCCCTTCATGATAAGGTGGGCAATGTAGAAGGTCTTCCTAACTACTTTAGCTACATGGGTGTCGAATGACAGACTACTATCAACCTGGGTCCCCAGGTCCCTGATAACTTCTTCTGTGCTCAGTGGATTGCCACCTATTTGGTAGCTAGGGGTAACCTTGTTTTTCCCGAAGGGTATGACTATGCATTTTTTGGCATTTAACTTTAGGCCATGGCTCTGGCACCAGTTATCCGTTTCTGTGAGACCCTTCTGAAGGATATCTGTGTCAGATGTGTTTTCTACTATGGCGCCCAGTTTGCAGTCATCTGCAAACTTTGTCAGCCATAACCCTCCTGTGTTTGCTTGTACTTCGGAAAAGTAGATGCCAAACAAGAGTGGGCCCAGGACTGAGCCCTGTGGGACACCACTTGAGACAGGCTTTGAGTCTGACATGGCGCCAGCAACTCTGACCCTGTGGGTTCTGTCACTCAGCCAGTTTGCAACCCATCTTGTGATGTATGGGTTAACATTTAAGCTGATGAGTTTTTCAATGATACCCGAGTGGGGTATTGTATCGAAGGCCTTTGCCAGATCGAGGTAGGCTGTATGGACTGCCTTTCCCTCATCAATGGCTTTGGTGACTGTTTCGAAAAAGTCAACCAAGTTTAAAAGGCATGATCTGCCTTTGACAAAGCCAAACTGGGTTGGATCCAAAGTCTGCAAATTCCCTATGTCTTTATTTATGAGGTCCATTATGATCCTCTCCATGGCTTTGCAGATAAGGCTTGTCAAGCTAATGGGCGGTAATTTCCAGGGTCGGTGGAAGCACCGCCTTTGTGAAGTGGGACCACAGTTGCAGTGCGCCACTCTCTGGGTACGTATCCAGAGGTAAGACTATAATTAAACAGCTGTCCTAGCTGTGGGTTTAATTCCTCATTGAGTTCGTGGAGCACACAGCCGGGGACACCATCAGGTCCCATGGATGCTGT
This sequence comes from Protopterus annectens, assembly GCF_019279795.1. Taxonomy (NCBI): domain Eukaryota; kingdom Metazoa; phylum Chordata; order Ceratodontiformes; family Protopteridae; genus Protopterus; species Protopterus annectens. Next base: position 117,907,156 of record NC_056750.1, on the reverse strand, counting down.
GTTTTTGCTTTGGAGAGAGCAGTTCTCACTTGGGCGTTGGAGATGTTTGGGGGCCTGCAATCGTTTGGTATAGATATCTCTCCTTTTGGGGGGGTTTGCACTGAACCTGTCAGCCAGTATGTTGGCAATGTCTGTAGGATCAGTAATCTTCACATCATTTTGAACTAGTTCTGAGCATATCTGGGAGTTTCCTCCCAGGTTTCTAACATAGCTAAAGAAGGCCTTATGATTGTCTTTTGAGTCTTTAGCTATTTTTCTCTCAAAATTTGCTTTGGATGATTTTATGAGAGCTCTAAGTTTTTTACTTATAGTGATCAAGGGTGTCTTACCTTTTAAGGATTTTGCTCTATCTTGTAGTAGCTTCCTCCTTTTGTTGTAGAGTTTGTTTATGGCTGGGGTCCACCAGACTGGGCGCGTGCCTTTGGTACAAAGAGTCTTTGTTTTGCTTGGGATTGCCTTATCCATGCAGTCCTGCAGGTGCTGGTAGAAGGCATTTGTAAGTGATTCAGCGGCTTAAGTACTGTTTTCCGCCGCTCGGGGCCTTAAAGGAGACCACACTAGTCTTTAGAAGTGTGAAGTCGGCTTCGAGAAGTTCTTTACTGTGGTCTTTTTATTTCAGGTGGGGGTGGGATGAGGACCTCCAGCGAGATTAGTTTGTGATCTGATCTCACCAGTGAGGGGTATACTTCGGTGTTGAACATTGTGCTCCCATGTTCGTGATGATGAGATCAAGTATGTTTTCTCCTCTTGTGGGGATGGTGACTAGTTGTTCCATGGCATTTGAGTTTATGAATTCCAGGAACTTTTGGGCTAGGGTGTTTGGGCTTGAGTAGTGTTCCCAGTCTATATTAGGGTAACTGAAGTCACCTAGTATGATGGTGTTTGGTGATACATTTATCCCCTCTAGTGTTTTCAGGAAGGCCATGTGAGGTTCCTGAATTTGTGAGGGTGGCCTGTAAGCATGCTACAATTTGCAGAGCAGTCTTGCCTATGGTTAACTGCATCTGGATGGTCTCTGATGCATTGTGCGTTGCCACCAGTCTTGAGGTGTGGGTGTCCTTGATGAATATGGATACCCCCCCTCCTTTCTTGGTATTGTCCGGATTTTGGGGCCGGAACGCATGATATGAGGTATAACCTGATAGTGCTGGGGTGCTCTCAGGAGCCTTGAACCAGGTTTCTGTCACAGCACAGACATCGATGTTCTCCATACTGAGAAGGGCCTCGAGTGCGTGCATTTTGAGATTTAGACTTCTGGCATTGAGCAGCATTACCCTTAGTTTTTTTCCTTTTTTGTGTTCTAGGGTGGTAGGTTTAGAATTTGAGCCTTGCCTAAAAAAGGCACTATGGGGGTGGCAAGAGCCTTTGCCAATATCCGGAATCCCAGGGTGACAGGTGCAAGCCGTCCCTTGAAGCAGCGTGGCTTGTCCAGCATGTCATCCCAGGCAGACAGACATTGGATCCCCTTTGAATGACACCAGAGTTTAAGCCAATTGTTAAAGCTGATCATCTTATCTCTGTATTGTGGCATCATTCTTGGTGAAGGTAGGATACTGCTCAAGGTCAGGGTCATACCTGCCTGGGCTACATAATCGGAGAGCTCCTCGATGTCTCTTTTCATGTAGTCCAACGAGGTACGTCTCAGGTCGTTTACACCAGCGTGGACAATGACTGAGTCGTATTTGTACCTGCTGTTGAGAGACCTGAGTGCTTGCGTTATGTGGCGGATTCTAGCGCCCGACAGGCAGCTTACTGTGACCTTCTCCTTACTCAGTCTGGTGAGCGGGACGTCAGTGTGTCTGACTATGGAGTCACCAATGACTAGTGTGTCTGGCATTGTGTTTGGCCTTAAGGGCTGTGACTGTTTGACACTCTGACTGTGAGGTCTATGTGTTGCAGGTGTTGTGTTCTGAGGTGGTGGTTGTTTGGGTGTCTGCTTTGGTGGCCTCTGCTGTTTTGGTAGATTTTTGATCAGAGCCTCCGAGTATGTCTTTGTGTGTTTATGTGTATGATTTGAGGTTGTGATGGTACTATGTGAGACTGGGTCTATAGTGTGTGTGGTAACCTTCTCCTCCTGACTGGTCTTGCCAGTCCTATGTTGAGAGAGCTCAGCCTCCAGTTTGGCCATATAGTTGCATCTCTCGCATGTATTTGTGTTTTGTGGGAGGAGGAGAGGGTTGTCTGTGTACATGAGGCAATTGTAACATTGCCTCAATATTCCCAGGTTCACCAGCTGAGCAGGAGAGGACACTAGCAACTGATCCCTCGACATGCTAGAAGGAATAGACAAAAAAACTTTAAAAGAGATTACGGGGGACGTGGGTGACCGAAAAATGGGGGTTTACCTTTTTGGGGTACTATCTATGACAAGAGTGCCGTATCAAGGTAATAAGTACTGTAAGAGCAAGTGCTAGGTTTAACAGATAGAGAATAGTCTACTTGGAGTCAAGTAGAGATGATCCTTTTAGTTATAGGATACGCTGATAGATCAGTAGTATAGTTCGAGGAAGGTAGTTTTAAGGGAAAATTTGAAGAGTGGACTTTAGGTAGCCCGAATAGTTTAAACCTGCTTAACCGGAGCTGCCCTAGTGTGCAACAGTGGCAACTCCGCGCTAAATCGCGCTTTATAGCAGGGGGCTGGAAAAGACAGGAAATGACCCAAAATGGCCAATAGACTACAAGTTACTGCCTTAAACAACTCCTCTAAGGACAAACAGGCAGCTCAGTACTCCCCACTCTCACTGGTGAGGGAATACACCATAAACCAGAAATAACAGAACACATAAATTGATACTACCAACTTTTTAAGCAGCAAATAAAATTAAAATTGTTGAGTAAAAAGGGCACCGAAACAGAAGATCTAGGGAGGGAATGCAAGACACAAAAATATTGCTAAAAAGAAACATAGAAGAAGATATCAGTAGCTTCAAAGACAGTGATTAAAATGAGAGCTTTACACATTTTTGTCAAATTTAACACAAGACAGAAAAAAGGGAACCTGGCACTTCTTCTCAGATATGGTTCAGTGTAGTAGAGCAAAAGGAATCTAGCAAGGAAGGCTTCCAGCACTGCATTATGGGTAAACAGGAGAAAGACTTAGTAGCTTAGGAAATGTTTGTGTGCCAAGTTCTTCTAACGTTTTGCCAGCATTAGTCCTGTTATTAACAGGGATAGATCTCCTGATGCCTTAGCTGCTGTTACAGAGAAAACAGTAAAAAAAAAAAAAAAGCTGCTGTTACAGAGAAAACAGTATTTAAAAAAAAAAAAAAAGGGAAAGAAAGAAAAAAAAAAAGAAATGCAAACGTTGAATGTTATCTGGAGAACAGGAAAGCCACTGCAGCTTGCCACTATTGTTCCTTTGGTGTTGATGCTCCCTGCACTGTTTCACAAAGGATGAAAACTGTTATTTTCAAACAACTACAATAAGAACTAATAATATATAGCTGCTACATTTCTTTATAATATTTTGCAAGACTTCTGTCCAATGAGATAACAGAAAAGTAGAGCTCTATAAGCTGAACTTACCATAATAGTAAATGTTCAAATGATCATTGCTGCAGTAGCCTTATCTTTTAGTTATGTACTTACCATAACTTCGGATGTATGGGATCCATCTCGCCTACATTCATAACTGATGGGCTCGGAGCAACTAGTACACTAGAACGAAGTCTCTTATTGGCTGGGCTACCCTCTATCCCAGGATGCACCACACCTGCTTCCCCAGATCTTGTTTGTTCGCTTTCATACTTACATACAAACACAGAAAAAATAGTAGTTACTACAACCAACTAAAGTTCTTCAAGAGAAGATCTCCAAATGGAACTACATCTCCTCTAAATCCCAATGGAAGGGGAAGGAGGCGAAATGCATGAATGTAGGCGAGATGGATCCCATACATCCGAAGTTATGGTAAGTACATAATGATCCTATCTCGCCTACATTCATAACTGATGGGACAGCGTCCCTAGCACCTAAATCCCGGGTGGCTCATTGGAAAACACTCCTGAGAACTGTGGAACCAAAGGAAGCCCTGCCTCAAGAAACCACATCTAATTTGTAATGAGAAATGAAAGTGTGCGGAGAAGTCCAGGTAGCCGCAGCACAAATATCATCTATTGATAATTTGGAGTGAAAAGCTACAGAAGTAGCCATTGCCCTGGTAGAATGAGCCTTGACTGGAAAGGGAAGCTCTTTGTTAGCCTGTGAATAAACGAAAGAGATACAATCTTTAATCCATTTAGCTATGGAGGTTTTAGCTACTGGTTGACCCAATTTGTTTATTGCAAAGGAAACAAATAGTTGATTTGATTTCCGCGTCTGAGCGGTTCTATTCAAATAAAAACGCAGTTGTCTATGGACGTCCAATTGATGAAGAATATATTCTGCGTTATTAAAAAACTCGGGAAAAAATACAGGAAGCTCTAGAGTCTGTTGAATACAGAAAGAAGAAGCTACCTTTGGTAAAAAGGAGGGATTTAATTTCAGGGACACTCTATGTTTGTGAAATATCAAATAAGGAGGATCAGAACAAAGAGCTTGAAGTTCTGAAACCCGCCTGGCAGTTATGGCCACTAAAAGGCAGTTTTCCAGGACAGAAATTTCAAATCGCAGGTAGCAGCTGGTTCGAAGGGCGGGCAGTTAAGGCAGCAAGAACCAAATTTAGGTCCCAAGGGGAACAGGGTGAGATATTAGGGGGCCTAAGGAGCCATGCTCCTTTAAGGAAAGACTTACAAAGTTTGTGAGACATCAATGAAGGTTCAAAAGAAGCATGAAAATTAGAGATAGCCGCTAGCTGAACCTTAATGGTGGAAACTGAAGAGCCCAATTGAAAAGTGAGGCCAAGAAATTCAAAACCTCCGATACTGGGGCAGTAAGGGGTCTATACCTCGTTGCTGAGCCCAAAAGGCGAACCTTTTCCATTTGCTGGAATAGAGTTTGACAGTGGAAGGTTTGTGAGAAGAAGACAATATGTGGATCACCTCCGAGAGAGGGAATTGTCTCGGATTAAGGATGGAAGCGAGTAACCATGCCGCCAACCTCAAGGACCTGAGAGATGGGTGAAACTGTCCTGACTGATGAGTCAACAGGTCCGGCACTGGGTCCAAGAACCATGGACCTTCTACCGCATACCTCTGAAGGAAGGGAAACCAAACCTGACGAGGCCAGTGCGGGGCAATCAAAATCATTTCGCTCTCCAGGTAAATCGCCTTCTGTATCACCCTCGGCAGGAGGGAACCGGAGGAAGGCATAAAGAAGACCGGGGCCAAATGTGGGTCAGAGCATCCCTGGAAATCTGTCCCTGAGAGGGGATCAGAGTGAAGAACTCTCTGCACTTCGCATTGAGGGGGCTGGCAAACAAGTCGCAGCGTGGGAGACCCCATTTGGCGAAGATTTTCGCAGCCACTCTTTGGTTGAGGGACCACTCGTGGGGTAACAGAATGGTCCTGCTTAGTCTGTCCGCAATCACATTGGATTTCCCCGGTATGTGCGTTGCCATTAGAAAGCGGTTGGTAGCTACCGCCCAGTGCCAAAGTCTCATGGCTTCTCTGCACAGTGGGTATGACCTGGTTCCACCTTGCTTGTTTATATACCAAACCACCGACATGTTGTCAGATAGTATAGCAATCGGACCTTGCGGGAGAGCGTGATGGAGAGCTTGTAGTACCAAGAGTACCACTCTCATCTCCAGGATATTGATATGCAAATGTGCTTCCTGGAGTTGCGATGTGCCTTGGACCGACCTGTCCAGGTAATGACCCCCCCACCCTACCTGGGAGGCGTCCGTGGTCACAGTGGCAACGGGGGATTGAGGAATAAAGGGTCGCCCCTGGTCGAGATTGGATCGGAGGAGCCACCAACGCAGATCCCGACGGCAACTCTCCGTGATCATGACTAAGTGGTTCAAGGGGAAGTTCCTGATAGGACCACTGAACCGACAGAAGCCATTGCAGAATTCGCATGTGGAGTCTGGCTAAGGGGACTAGGAGTATAGTTGATGCCATCGAGCCCAACAGTTGTAGGATCAGATGGGCCGGAGCTCTTGATAGGGGGAGACAGGATCTGACTTGGTTTTGTAAAACCTGAATTCTTGCTGCCGGTAAGAAGGCGCGCATCCTTTTTGTATCTAATATCAAAAACTTAGCGCCAAACTGCAGAGCGCGAGAAAACAATGGCACGAGCTCTCCAGAGAGAGATTTACCTCACAAGAGAAACACAGTAAGCACACAACAACAACAAAAATTACACAAACTTCAATAAGTAGGGCAAAGGCCCTCTAACTTAAACGGGCCTTGCCCGACAGCGATATAGAAGTATCAAGTCAATCACTCACACACAAAATTTCACAGAAATACACAATATACACAAAATAGCCGTTAAAACAGCTGTTGTATTAAATGCAGAGAAGAAACCCCAAGGTCAAAGACCAGTAAAAGGTAAAAAAGAGACCACTTAGCTCCAGCCAAGTCGAGACCACGTCCAGCTTGTAAAGCGGCAAACGAGATCTGGGGAAGCAGGTGTGGTGCATCCTGGGATAGAGGGTAGCCCAGCCAATAAGAGACTTCGTTCTAGTGTACTAGTTGGCCGAGTCGGAGCCGAGCCCATCAGTTATGAATGTAGGCGAGATAGGATCCCATTACATCTATGAGTTATATCCTGCCAAGGATACAACAGTCAGCCAGCTTCCAAAGTTTCAGGACACATTCCATGCGTCCAAATGGTCAAGAAGCTTGAACTGAGCTAACAAACACAAGTTTAGACACCAAGCCCTTCACAGCTTTCATGCAAGCAGACAGAGGGAGGCTGAGCCTGAAAGGATTATGCTAGGAACAAAAAAAATAAATAAATATCCACACCCTTGGATAAAAAACACACCAAAAAGAAGGGGGGATGAGGAAAGAACAGGCTACTGCAGCAGTGATCATTCAAACATTTACTGTTATAGTAAGTTCAACTTACACAACTGTACTATGTTCATACTGATCACTGCTGCAGTAGCCTTAGCTATGCGGTGGTGGTGCTGTGGTAGTGTTGTCGCCTCAGTAAGATGTTGTCCTGTTTGATTCTCAGTTAGAGCGTCTTCTGTGTGGAGACACGCGTGAATGGGCGTACCTTCGTTGAAGGCTGTGCGTCAGGGCCGGCAACTCGGCACGTAAAAATCTACTGCCAATCATTAGTGGACCGGAGTTCCGCTGTGGCGACCCCTAACCAGGAAGAGCTGAAAGACACAACAACTACTAACTAAAATTGGGAGGTGCAAAGTGAAGAGTCCAGAAGCCCCTAGGGAATAATCCTAGCAAAGTCTGATCTGGACTTAGAGAAAGAATCAAGCTTGTAGTGTATTGTAAAAGTTAAGTACAAGGACCAGCTAACAGCTTCTAGAATACTTCTATAATTCAACCCTTTCCAAAAAGCCATACATGAAGCCAAGGCCTTGGTAGAATGAGCCTTGATTCTGGCTGGAATAGATTTCTTATGGTGAGTATAATCAAAGGTAACAGCCTTAGACAACCACTTGGAAATAGTCTGTTTTGACACAGGTTGTCCCCCTCCTTTCATCTTCACAACAAATGAACAACTGATCCAAAGATTTGAAAGATTTAGTTTTGTCAAGATACTACCCAAGTTGTCTGTGGCCATCCAAGGCATGGAGCAGCCCTTCTTCCTCATTTTTAGGTTCAAGAAGGAAAAACAGGGAGATGGATATTTAGCTTAAAGTAAACTCGGATACAACTTTAAGCATAAAAGAAGGATTAGTTCGCAAAAACAGCCTGTCCCTATGGAAAATGAGATAGGATTGATTCACCTTAAGAACTTGCAGCTCAGATACCCTACTTGCAGAAATCAGAACAATTAGTAAAATTGTTTTCCATGTTAAGAACTTACGTCAGCTAAATTAGCTGGTTTACATGAAGAAAACGTTAGCTTCTCTAAAAGAAAATTAAGATTTCAAGGACACGGCCAATGATTTTCTCGGCGGCCTCTTATGCAAAACGGCATTCAAAAATATTTTGACATGAGACTGCATTGAAACAGGAGGACCCATGTGCAGATATGCTCTAATGCCCAATAAAAGACCTTAACAGAGTAATAAGAAAGGCCATAGGATAGTAATTCACACAAATACTGTAAAACCAGACAACTAGCCCTGAATGGGTGCCGGTTATGTTGTTGGCACCAACTAGAAAACCTTTTCCATTTTCTAACATATGATTTCTTCTTTCTTGCCTCCATTAGTACTTGCTGCACATCCTCAGTAAGCTGGTGCCCAAAAAAATTAAGATCCTATCATCCAGACAGCCAGTTCAAGATGACTGATGTTGGGGTGTATCAAATACCACTGTTCTGGTGTGAATAAATTCAGTCTGTGAGGAAAGTTGTGGTAATTGCCGCTGGCCATTTCCAAAAGAAGTGAGAGCCACGGTTGCCTGGGCCAGAAAGGAGTCATTCCAGTGATTTTGCGGGATCCCTTCTGAATCTTCAGAAGTACCCTGGACATTAGGGGAAAGGCATAAAGGAGTATTCCTTTTCAAATCTGTCTTCCAGGCCTTCTTGCATGGGGTCCTGAAATAGAATTTTGCCAGTTGATTGTGTTTAGTGAGAAGGCAAAGAGATCTATTTGAGGAACTCTGCACAGATGGATCAAAATTTGAAGACTCCCGATCAAGTTTCCATTCGTGAGAGTCTTTCCTAATCCTGCTCATCTTGTGTGCCACACAGTTTGGCTCTGATGGAATATAGGATGCCTGCAGAATGAGACTCTGTTGTGAAGCTTTGTGCAAGCTAACATGGCTAGTCTACAAAAGGAATACAACTTGGTTCCCCCTTGCTTGTTGATGTGCCACAATAAGTGGTATTGTCTGTAACCACTTGAAGTGGTCCTGTGGATCAAAGATGGCTCACAGAGTACCTTGATCAGGGAAAGCAATTACTGGATATTTATGTGCTTGCATCTGTTCACACTATACCCAGGGATGTAGACAGCTGGGGACTCTGTCCCGTAAGTTGAGGACAGAATGAAAACTGGCAACATCAGATAAAGAAGTTACGTACTCACCATAACACTCCATCTGAGTTGTCCATTTTCATTTTTCCTCAACTCCCCACCCACCAACCCTCTGCCTTGTAGTCCCCTGGAAGAGCGAGTGTTTTTCTGATTAAGCCACTTCCTTGGAACATAGTTACAGATATAGTCTCCTCTATCTGTTTTTCAGTACCTCTTTCTACTGATATTAGGAAACAAGATCTGAGGTACTTGGGGTTGGTGCACTGTAAGTGAGTAGCTCGAGAGTTTTCTGGTTGCCATGAGCTTTTGCAATGGCCGAGTCAGATCCGAGGGATCAGATCCAAACCCATAAGTTGAGGAAGCATGACAGATGGAACTTGTGGGGGAGTACATAACTTCTTTTTATTTTTTTTGCTGACACAACTCAATGTTAGGTTTCAAATAAAGAAGTTTGCTATGTAGCTTTGCCAAGGTTGTGCTCATTTGTAGATTGTTTATTTTCTTGATGAAGGGCTGTGTAAACTGGAATACAGAAATGAAAAAGTTAATAAAATGTGGAAGACGTAAAATTAGGATGATGGTGTTTGGGGTACTATGTACAGCATCACCTCATTGTATTTTATATTAATGGACACACGTATCTTCCTTAAAGAACAGCAAATATCTTTTGTGTCTCATCGCCTTCCATTATACAATCTGTGACAATTTCCTTCTTCTCATCTCTGTTTAATACTACACCTTATCCCCCAAAAACACACACACACACACACACACACACACACACACACACACACACACACACAGGTAATCCAGTCAAATCCACAATTTCCATCTCCAATTTTAATTCTTTTTCTGTTTTTTCCCTCCTCACCATTTGCTACTCTAAGACTTCTATGACTACACTAAGTTTTGATGGCAACGTGTGTCAAAACTCCAATTTGTTACAAGGTTGCTACCAATTTAATGACGAAACTGCTATTATTTTTTGCAAACATTTTTGTCTTTCTATACAACTGCATTGTGTAGCTTCCTCTTTTGATTACAGTTATTTGTTTAGTACTTACTTTTGTGCATTCAATTTATTTTGGACATAACATTTTTGTGTCACCGAACATGTGATTGTACAAGACCACTTGGAAATACACTGTAAATAAGACAGGCTCAGCTGACAACCCTGTTGCCAAAGATACCAATAAATGCCAAAGTAACACAGTTTATCCATCTACAATGCACTATCCAGTTCATTTTATCTTACATTTTATCTTACATTTCTCTGCTGTACTTAACAGAGTGAATAAAGTACTCACTGGATCTATATGCAAATAAAGCTTTATTCTATACCCTTGCTTTATATTAATTTGACTATACTTTGAACCCCAAAATGTGTAACTGCCTAGTAGTAGCAACAGTACACCTTAATACATTTAAAGCAGAGACGGCACTGATGCCCTTCAGCAAAATTTTCTCTTTCATAAAGGCCCAAATGTAAACACAACCAAGATTAAAGTTTTCACTTTAAATTTCTAGTACAGTCATGGTCAGGCAAGTTGCAAGTAGATATGCCCAAGCGGCTAGGCTAAAAATTTGCTGGTAATGCAGATTCTACACTGCTTCTTAGTCCATGTTTCAAGAGTACGTCCACTGATCTTTTTCTCACCAAGAAGACATTTTACCATCTACATGTATTCTACACAGAGTTGTGTTCCAGTACAGAGAATGGATATTACATTCCTGAGGAGCCAGACTTCCTAAGACATGTTATACTGAGGTAGGTACACCAAAGATAGTAGTTCAAGTGGTTGGAAAACAATCTACAAACATTTGATGAAAAGTACTATAACATATCAATCTTAAATCATAAAACAATATTACATAATGAAGATAAGGCTTCCACTGAAATGCACATAGTACAAATGCTCTTAACCAGGGCTTCAGCATCTTATTAGCCTACCAGCAACATAACTCTGGTTAACTCTAATGTAACTAAAGCTCTATGCACTGAGGAGCTGAAATAGTTGTGGCTGAGTGGTTAAGGTGATAGACTAGAAAATCAATTGGGTCTCCCCGCGCAGGTTCAGATCCTTCCAACTACGATTTTTTTTTTTTTTTGACAGTGGGTCAGGGTTCACTTTCACTTCTTATTGCCTGAAGACCAGAAGGCTGGAGATTCTAACCTTACCTGTCACTTCAGAGATATATATAATGTGGTATGAAAGAGCTACTACACTTATAAAATGTCATAGGTTCATAGGTGATTACTAGGCTAATTGCACAACAGCATTTACAAGCCTAGCCAATAATACCCAGAGTGAAACCAAACCAAGATCCAATGAACTGCTTGTATACAAGAAGGATGTCAAAATGTTTATACCACCGTCGACAAAGAGGAGGGATGAGACTTATTAAAACTACACATGCTACGGGATGGTATTTAGCAACATTTGACCAACATCAGACGTGGTTCAAAAACAACTTATGAAAATACTAAAAATCCTGAAATCTAAAACACCAGTAAAACTGAAAAAAAAAAAAATCAGTCAGTGCCAGTAATATCTGATTAGTATAGTAAGGAATGAAAATTGAGCTGCTGTTCAAACACCAATGACAATGGACAACTGATTTACTAATATCTGTTTGGATCCCCCTAGCTATTTTAAGTACACTAAAATAAAACAGAAGATAAGCACAAATTGTGCAAAAGAACATGCAACTGCCACACAAGGCTTGCACAGCCAATGGCAAAAATACGCATCATTTACAGAGGAAATAAGGGCTTTCAATGCTTTAAGTTAGCAAAGCATTGTACTGCACATTTAACTATATTCACACCAATCACGCACTTCATCACTTTACTCAGTAATTATAAACATCACATTGTCACTAACTGACAGGAGAACACCAACATCTTATGAAATATATACTACCTTATGTTATATCTTATGGACTCAGGTGTTTTAAGTAAAAGGGGGCAAATGTATCAAAATGTCAATTCTCATCACAAAGTCTCTTATTATTCTATTTAATCCAAATATAACACTGCAACATGTAAAGAAATCTTGTACATTTCCCCGTTCCTTGTGTGAGACACTGCCTCTTGTGTATTCAAGTCTAGTTGTCTGAAATCGTACATAACATGATCATATGCTCCCTAAAAAGGACAAAGGAAATAAGTAAGTGAGGAAGAAGGGAAGCTACATTTCACACTCACAGCCTTAACAAAACCAATCACCATTTTTGATTGTGTCTTTCGGCTTTTCCCGGTTAGGGGTCGCCACAGCGGAACTCCGGTCCGCTAATAATTGGTAGTTGATTTTTACATGCCGAGTTACCAGCCCTGACGCACAACCTTCAACGAAGGTATGCCCATTCACGCATATCTCCATGCAGAAGACGCTCTAGCTGAGAATCGAATCGGACAGCATCTTACTGTGAGGCGACAATGCTACCGCAGCACCACCACCGCGGAACAAAACCAATCACCATACTGTTCAGAAATTCAAGCAAGATAAATAAACTATAACAATTAGTTTAGCAAGATTTAACGACTAAACTGACTTGCACAGATGATTACCAAAAGAACAGAAGATAAGACAGCGTCTCAAATTATTTAAAGACAGGTTTAACAAACAATCAAAGAACCTCCAACGGGCACTTCTGTTGAACCTCAAAAAAATGCTGCACAAATAGTAAAACCAAGAGTAACTCCAGAGACACAGCAGAATGAATAAAACCAAATGTAGTTTAATGACAGTATAACAAAGTAAGCGCTTTCGCACCAAGTGCTTCATCAATACTTGGTATGAAAGCGCTTACTTTGTTATACTGTCATTAAACAACGTTTGGTTTTATTCATTCTGCTGTGCCTCTGGAGTTCCTCTTGGTTTTACCATTTATACTACAGGTTTAACAAAAACAAAATATTAAAATTATTTCTAACACACTCAAATGACAAGCCAGTGACATGCAACTACACAAAATACACTAGAAGAAACAACAAAATATATACTAACACTCTCCACATAAATAATAGAAAGCAGAAATAAAAAATATATGACACTAAGTCAGTTGAGAGATAAGGCAACAGTAACCTAAGTCACATAAAATGGGCTCAAATTTCATAACCTCAACACCTGCCAGAACCTAGTTAATGAGTTAGCAGGGTAGATGGCAGTTGCCTAGAGCTCATGGACAAAGACTTTAACTGAAGAAAGTTGTTTACACTGAAATTTTTTTGTCCCTCCTGCTCAGTTACAACAATCTTCTCGCATTTAAACTACTTAATCATAACACTGAGTAGTGATAATTCAGTATGACTATTACATTACTCAAAGAATACTGCTGTGCGTGGTCAGTCTTTCAAATACTGTAGGTTGAAATGGAAGATGGCAGTCCACACAACAAGAGCTGAAGGCACAAGGAAAAAAAGCAGCATGGTCAAGGCTAAAGGTGTGAATAAGTCAAGAGAAGATTATAGCCTAACTGTAGAGCAAAATCTTTTCAGGACTGTAGACCCACTATGTCATTATGAGGTATAACAAACTACACACACAACAGCAGCCACTAACAGTGATACTGAGGCACCACTACTGCAAGACACAACTCTTTTTAGTTTATAAAAGTTACTGTTCTTTAAAGCCATTTTCCACACTTTCTCTATAGTGTCAAGACCAGCCCTGCACCTACAGGTCAAGTCAGACATGACTATAAAAATCCAACCCTAATCTTGTTTTAAGATGACAAGACATATATCCAGGCCAGCAATTTGGAAAATACTTAAAATGAGTTCAGATATATTCAGGACCACCGGGGGTGTCAGACTGAGCCAAAAAGGCCCTTTTTCAGCAGAGGCCCGGGGAGAAAAGCTCCACATAGAACAATTACAGATACGTTTAGTTATTTAGACATGATCAGTATACACACAAATTACAAAAGACATGTTTTTACAGTGGTATGCAGCACATCAACAGTTACAGTGGAGAGAACAAACAAAAAAATATTAATTTAAAAATAAAGGTAATTAATAGATTTGTGGTGTACAGCTGAAATTTGGAACATACTTAGAATACATACTTAGTACACAGGTACAGTACATTCACTGTAGATTAACCAGTGTTTGTGAGTAAGATTGAAAACTATTATCAAGTACTCTAGGTTTAATATGTGTACCTTATCTGCTTTCACTAGCCTGGGGAGCAATCATGACACTGCCAACTTTGCTTGAGATGCTGCCTGATGAGGTCTTTAATTAGAGGCGTTGGATGATGTATTTTGAATGCTAGTGGGGACAGAGTTCCATTTTTTAGCCACTGAACTACTATATAGCACATCTCCAAAGCTATTGTAGCCGTTGGTGACTTCTACTAGTAGTTTGCTTGATGATCTTAAGAGACCTTTTGGCTGAGTGATGTACTAGGTTTTTGAGGGCAGGCCACTTATTGGGGAGGTAACAGATCGAATGACAGAGGCAGAGCTGATTGTAGATTAGGAGGTTGGGCAGTGATGAGTTCTATATGAGCAATTTGCAGCAAAGTGGGCAATTCTGTTATAGCAGGCTTCCATTTTGCTTAGTTCAGTTTTGTTGAGATTAGTCAGAATGGGAGATGCACAGAGTAGGGTGGATAGAAGTTGGGAGCGAGCAATGGCGCTGTTGGTAAGAAATGGTTTGATACGGTAGGTGTTCCCAGTTTGGCATGCACTTTTTTAAATAGTTGAGATGACTATCAAATTTTAGCTGGGAGTCTATGGTTATTCCCAATAGCTTAGCCTGTGCCACTGGAGTGATTGGAGTAGCATTTGTGGAGTAGATAGTGAATTGACTGTTACCAGTGTTTTTGTTTAAACTGGCTATAATCATAAGCTGAGTTTTCTTTGGATTGAGGATAAGTTGGGCTTTGGTAAGGTAGCTTTCAACGTCAGAGAATGCTAGTTGAGTTGTTTGCAGGAGGGTGGGAATGTTTTGTGCAGCAAAGATTAAGGTAGTGTCATCTGCATACTGAATGATTGATGCATGCTGTGTGGAGGTATGGAGGTCATTTGTGAAGACTGTGAATAGTAGCGGTCCTAAGATAGAACCCTGTGGGACTCCTATAGTTATGGGCAGCTGAGGAGAGAGAGAATTTTCCCATTTCACAGCTTGGTACCTGTCAGTTAAGTAGCTTTGGAACCAGGTAAGAGTGGAATTTGATAGGTGATATTGGTTTAGTTTGTTTAGCAGGATTTGGTGCAAGACTGTGTCAAATGCTTTGGACATATCCAAAAAAAGAGTTGACACCTGCAGGCCTTCATTTTTGAGACTGTTTACTGTGTCTGTGAAGCAGAGGAGGGCTGTAGTGGCACTATGGGCAGGTCTGAAACAATGCTGAGCAGTGACAGGATGTTGCTGTCTAGGAGATATTTTAGCATCTGGGTATGGATGAATTTTTCTAGGATTTTGGCCAGGGGGGAGAGTAAAGCAATGGGTCTGTAGTTAATAAGTTCAGTGGAGGTCCCGCCTTTATGTATGGGTGTAACATAGGATATTTTCCAGAGTTTGGGCGCACAGTTTTCAACAATTGATCTGTTTATGAGAGTCAAGATTGTGATAGCAATAGCATCTGCTGTGAGTTTCAAGAAACTGCTGGGGAGTAGGTCGGCTGCTGCTGATGAGGTTTTCATTTTGCAGAGCATGCTTTTGATTGAAGTGGTGAAAACTGTTTTGAGGGTAAAGCCTGTATTAGTGTTATTTGTGTTGGGGGAATAGTAGGAACTGTCCTGTGATACTAAGGATAGAATTGAGTTCACAAAGTGGGAGTTGAATTGTGTTTCGATGGGAACTTTAGTGTCAGGGGTGGTTGGTTTGGGGGTAGCCTTTTGGGTGGGTTTTGGTAGCTGGTTTACATTTTCCCAACATTTTTGAGGGTTTTGTTGGTATTTAGTTTGTAATGTCGTGTAGTAGAATTTTTTGTCCAGTCTAATGCATTTTTTTTGCACGGTTGCACAGTTCTTGGTACTTAGTTAGGCTTTGAGTTTCTTTGTTTTTTTGATAGTAATGCCAGGCAGTATCTCTGGACTTGAGGATTTGTTTGGTTTCTTTACTGCGCCAGGGGTTTATAGAGGTTCTGACCTTGATTTTGCACAATGCAGCGACAGTGTCTAGGCGTTGTAGAAATGTTTTGTTGAAATATGCTACAGCCTGGTCAATTGGGAGGGTTTTTAGGGAGGTCCAGTCACAGTTACAGAGTAAAGTATTGAGGACCTCAGGAGAGATTTTTTTTGTGTTTCTAGTGGATATATAGTTAGTGATTTTGCATATGCTTGTTCTGCTACGTATAAAGTATATTATGTTGTGGTCACTTAAGGTGTCTGGGAGACTGCCTGCGTGAGGGGTACAATGTGGGGTTGCTAGTTAGGACCCAGTCAAGGATGGATTCCCTTTTAGATTTTTTATCACATCTAGTTGGAATTTGGACTAGCTGCTGGTAGCCATGGAGATTTATTAGATTACTTGGTGGTTCTGATATGCAGGTGAACCAATCTAGGTTGAAATCCCCCAGAATAAGGGTTCCTTGTGAGTATGTGGAAGAACACCAAGATAAGAAGTCTTGAAGGCTAGCAGGTGTATTACCAGGTGGAATATAGATCACAATTGTGGTGATGACTTTTTTAGGGTGAAGTTGAAGTTGTGAGATAAGTATGTCCCAATTATTGGGGGAGGGGTAGAAATTTGGTAACTGACGTACAGTTAAGTTGGACTTATACAATAAAGCAGTTCCACCCCCTTTACGAAGTGGTCTGTCTTGTTGAATGATATTGTAGCCGGTAGGGAGAACTTCTGAGTTAGCTATGTTTTTATTTAACCAGGTTTCTGTTAAAGCAACTATGTCTGGGGAGTAGTGTGCTATTTACACCTGGAGTTCAGGTATTTTATTTCTGATACTTCTAATATTAATATTTACCATTAAAAGATGGTTGGTTTTGCTGCTGTTGTTGATTTGCCCAGGGATGAAGACAGTGGGGATGTTATGTTCTGACATTTGTGTTGGACAGGATGTATTTGGGCTTGGATTGGGGTGGATATCCTTACTTATGGTGAGCCTGGTGTTAATATGGTGATACAGATGGTGGAGCTTGGTGAGAAGTGTTTTTTTGGAGTAGGAATGAGAGCATATGTGTTTAGTTCTGAATTGGTCTGTTATGTCGTTCTTGAACAATTGTGGGCAGATATTATAATGTGCGGTGTCTGTATATGAGAGTGCATAATGTAGTGTTGTGCTACTAAGTTTAGGGATATTGCTAGAGTGATAACTTGTGGTGTTATAAAGAATTATGAGAAGACAGACTAGACTTAGTTGTGTTATAGTCATGGTTATAAAGTTTAAGTTGGTTCTAGGTGGGGGTCTGAATAGGAATTATAGGGTTGCACTATATGTGGATGGGTAAGTAGTGTGGGTGATGTAAAAAATGCCTAGTGGGAATGAGAGTGATTGGGAGTATTTTGTGTGGAGCCAGTTGGTGTGGTATAATATGATCTGACTTGAGGAGCTGTGATTGGCAGAGGTGATGTGAGGGTGAGCTGTGGGTGTGGCTGTGATTACTATAAATGTAGAGGTAGTGGGGGCGGGAGGAAATAGGGGGCAGGGGAGCGGAGAGAGCCCGAGCGTTAGCGAGGGCGAACGGAGCAGGGCAGAGCCCACCAAGACAAGAGTAAAAAGTAAGTATTACAAATATGAACACTTTAAACAAATTCCTGAGGTATAATGGCTTACCAGTAAGCAAAATGCAATTGCTGAAGAGCACTTGTGTCCTGGTGGAAGACTAGAAATTTAAAGATGGCTCCATGCTCAGCAAGATTCTAATATAGACTTAGTATTGGGGGAGGGAGATAGCACAAGGGGTGTAAACCAGGTGAAACACAAAGAAACCAGGGAGGTAATCAGTGGAAATCTTCAGTGAAGGCCTCAGAGGGGGTAAGTAATAATTCAAACTACCTGTAAAGTGAAAGAGAGAAGAGACAGCAAAATTCTTTAAGGTTGGGAGTGTGTGTCTTCACAATGACTTGCTGATTAGTAACCAGTTTGTGCACAGATTAGAGTACGGAGCTACATTAGCAATGAAGGGGAATGTATAGAGATGCAAATAAACAGGTGGGCCTCCAAGTGATACAAACTGAGTCAGAAAGCACTGTGAGGGCTGCTTGATGGTTAATTTAGTCACAGGGATCTGAATTAAAATGTATACTGGCTATTGGACAGTTAGGATTACTGCACTAGCTGGGGGGGGGGGGGCACAAGGCTACAACAGTCAGTTTTATTAGCACGCTGAGAACTATTAAGAAATACTGCTAATGTAATAGCTTCACTCTCATAAAACATACAAGTAGAATGCTTGGGTGGACTTACCCTGCTCTTGCGGCTCAAAATGTATATCCTTGTTTAGTTTTGCAGTACTGATTCTTTCTTATACTGTATGGGTCGAGTGGTAGCCGCAGACTGCAGATTTGCTTGAGTGTGCTCCTGCTCTTGAGGCTCAAAATGTATATCCTTGTTTAGTTTAGTTAGGTTAGGCTTAAAATGGACCACTTAGTACTCACCTATGTTCACGACTCAAACAGGCTGAAGGTTCTAGCCCTACCTGTCAACTCAGATTCATATAGTGTGGTGTGAAAGAGATTCTATATTCCTGAGATGGAATATGTCAGGTGAGACCTAAACCAAGATCCAATGTAAAGAACAAAAAAT